>NC_056726.1:1359765550-1359773050 GCF_019279795.1 Protopterus annectens
TTAGTTAGGCATAATAAAATAAGCAGAAACTTTATATGCTTCTTGTCATAAAACTGTAACTCATCCTGGATTTATGAGTCCGTTGATTACAATACCTGTTACAGAGGTGCAATTTGAATGTATTGCTATGAACATTGTGAGGCCATTAGTAAAATCTAGCAGTGGTTATCAGTACATACTAGTAATAATGGACTATGCTAGAAATTTTCCAGAGCCTGTGGCATTACCCAAGGCTAATGCTAGGGCAATTAATTTCAGGAGAACTAGTACTGTTATTCTTTAGCGTGAATATTCCAAAATATATACTGCCTGACTTAAGCAGACTCTTTATATCAAGGGTATTGCATCATCTGTGCTAGTGCTTTAATGTTAAGCAGTTAAAAATCATCATTATTTCATACACAGACTGATGGTTTAGTAGAGAGGTTCAGTAAAACACCAAAATTCATGTTAGGAAAAGTCACTGATTAATGTAGTAAAGCCATGGGAAGAAGTAACGCATGTTATGCTTGGAGTGCAAGTTAAAATTCATTAAAAGGAGACCACAGAATCTCTAACAAAAATATAACCAGAGAAATCCACATTAAAAGCACAGAAGCAGGAAATAAGATGAAAAGGAGATTTCTTAGAAATGTCCGAGAGAAATAAACTGATAGAATACAACAATGAGACAACACACAGAATGAAGATTACTCTAAAATATTACAGAGTACCAGAGTCACAGAAACAATTAGTGAGACAAGTTCAAAAGATACTTATATAAGGAATAATAGAAGTGACACCTCGACCCCATGTGCAAAATGGGAAAAAGGGGTTGAGGATGGATGGATGGATGGATGGATGGATGGAGAAGAGTCACAAAGTGAAAGAAGAAGTCCAGTAGTGCTAGTTCCTAAACTGGGAGTTATAGCTAGGTTATCTGGTGGCCTGTGGAGCTCTCCAGTTCTGGCACCCCATCTACCCTAATACTGAGGATAAAATGTCCTTTCTGAGTTGAGGAAAAAAACATATTCCTCTTTAATTGCCTTTTAAAATGTAAAAATTGTAGCAAGTAGCCAGCTACAGCTAAATGCTACACATGCACACAAAGTGCTGCAGTGCTTCAACCCTAGCTAGAAATGCTGTACTGTCATTCATTTCTGCATGCTGGTAGTGCAGCTACCTCATTTGCTTCACCTTGGCTATGTCACTGGCTAAACCTGACGAAAATATCAAGATTCTGTAAAGACTTTAGAAAACTGAATAACATTTCAGAATGTAATAGTTAACTCTTACCCAGGACTGACAAGCTGATAAAGCACTGTGGAAAAATAAGATACTTAACAACATTAGACTTGACCATAAAATACTGACTTTCACCTTCAAAATATTCAAAGTCCTTGTATGTAATATCTCAGAATTCAAAGATTTTGTAATATATAACCTCATCAAATTCTATAACAGGACTTCAAAATCACTTATGACAGCATTGGCTCTGAGAATGGCACAGCAGGTAGCTTCATGAAGGAGTTTTATGCCCATTTAGATAAATATATAGAGGTAGCAGTCAAAAACAGAACAAATTATAATGAGAAATTCAAAAGCAAACCTCATTGGTGGTTGTCCAGCATAAATAAACTTTACAATAAAAGAAAAAAGATCCTTAATTATACAACAGATCAAAAACTCTCATATCAAGGATATCATCAGAAATATTACTAAAATCTTGAAAAATATTATTTGGTCTGAATGTATGTAGGTTAGTATCTGAAGCAAAGGAAAATTATACATTTTTCTTCAGCTCTGTTAGAAAACTAAGGAATAACACTCAACATTACTTTGAATTTATTCAAAATGATACCACCTATTCAGACCCAGCAAAGATTGCCAATACCCTAGCAAACAAATTCAGTGTTAACTTTCTTATCCACAAATCCCTTCAACCCCCTGTTATTACAAAGGAACGTTGTACTGAAGGTGCTTTTTAAAACCAAAAATACTTGTTCCATGGGGCCTGATAATACAACTGGTTGTTTAATAAACAGTACTAAGCATGTCCTGTCAGAGCCACACATCAAACTGTTTAATCTAAGTTTGGCTATTGGTGTTGTCTCTGAAGTCTGGTGCACTGTAGTGGGGATACCACTCCACAAGGAAGGCCCTATCACCAAGCTCGGGAATTATACACTTACCAGCCTTTCAAATCTCACCTGCAAATCCGTGGAACTGACCTTAAATACTATAATATCAAAAATCTCATTAGACTTGACCCACATCAGTGTGGCTTTACCAAGGGAAGATCCTGCCTAATGAATCTGGTTAACACAGGCTGTCTATGGTTGTCATACTGCTCACATGGCATATCCTGACTCTGGTCACAAGACTCAATTTCCTTGAAATTCCTATGAATGCTATGTATGACAAGGGATTATTTCCCCCTTTGCTAAAAAAACAAACAAACAGCTTTTGTATTCCTTGACAGTTTATTTTATTACACAGTACTACCCTTTGGCCTATATGGAGCTCCAGTCAACTTTCAGAGACTGATGGGTAATATATTGAAGCTCAACAAACAGAAGCATAGCTAGGATGAGCCAAAGGGGGCAGCCTCCCCAGGTACATGGCGTTATGGGGGTGCGATCAAGAAATGCAGATTGGCCAATAGTGTAGTCCCAATATTCAGTTCTGTATGGAAAATCATTCTGATACTGCTAAACTACTTATTTTGCAGTTAGGAGTGAAGCTCTGGCCTCAATGTTTACATGTGGAATGCATTGTAAGTTTTCTACAGTTTTTTTAACGTTGAAGAACTTTTTTATACAAGCACAGAGGACCTGGTACTCCTTAGGAGTGAGGTTAGGAGGGCAGGATTGGAGGAAACAACAGACTTTTTTGTTTTTTGCTTCTCAATGTATTCCTACTCTAAAGCCTGGCACTTGCTCACTAAAGTAATTATATAAGTCAGCACTAAAAAATTAAAAGCACTACACCCTCACAAACTCCCCTTGAGTACCTCATTCCCCACTGGCCCTTTTTTTCAATTATAAAGGAATTCCCAATACTATTCTAGCATGTCCAAAGGTCAGTTGTCAATCTCCTCTCCGGTCCAGCTGGTGAATCTGGGAATCTTGAGGCAATGTTACAACTGCCTCATGTACACAGACAACCCAGGAAACCACACTCACTACAATTCCAGTCTCACATAGACCTACCACGACAGCAAACCAAACACATAAACACACAAAAACATACTCGGAGGCTCTAAATAAAAATCTGCCTAAGCAGCAGAGACCTCCAAAGCAGACACCCAAGCAACCGCTACCCCAAAACAAAACACGTGCAACACATACCTCACAAAGCCAGTGTGCCGAACAGTCACAGCCCTTAAGGCTAAACAACACACCTGATACACTTGTAATAGGTGACTCTATTGTCAGGCACACTGATGTCCCGCTCACCAGGCTGAACAAGGAGAAGGTCACGGTGAGCTGCCTGTTGGGCGCTAGGATTCGCCACATAACACAAGCACTCAGGTCACTCCAAGGCAAGTACAAATATGACTCAGTCATTGTCCATGCTGGTGTGAATGACCTGAGACGTACCTCCCTGGACTACATGAAAAGAGACATAGAGGAGCTCTCTGAGCATGTAGCCCAGGCCGGTATGACCCTGACCTTGAGTAGCATCTTACCCTCACCAAGAATGATGCCACAATATGAAGACAAGATGATCAGTTTCAACAACTGGCTTAAGTATTGGTGTCATTCAAAGGGGATCCAATGCCTGTCAGCCTGGGATGACATGCTCGACAAGCCATGATGCTTCGCTAGGGACGGCTTGCACCTGTCACCCCTCGGCTTTCGGATATTGGCAAAGGCTCTTGCCACCCCCATAGTGCCTTTTTTAGGCAAGGCTCAAAAGACAAACCCACCTCCATAGGTATCACAAGGGATAAGAAACTAAGAGTAATGCTACTCAACGCCAGAAGTCTAAACCTCAAGATGCACGCACTCCAAACTTTCCTTAGCATGGAGAACATCGATATCTGTGCAGTAACAGAAACCTGGTTCAAGGCTCCTGAGAGCACCCCAGCACTACCAGGTTATACCTCATACCATGCTTTTCGGCCCCAAAACTTGGACCGAACCACAAAAGGAGGGGGAGTATCAATATTCGTCAAAGATACCCACACCTCCAGGTTGGTGGCACAGCATGAAGCATCAGAGACTATCCAAGTGCAATTAACAGTGGGTAAAACTGCCTTCCAGTTTATAGCCTGCTACAGACCACCCTCCCAAACCCAGAAACCCCACTCGGCCTTCCTGAGAACACTGGAAAATATGAAGGTCTCTCCAAACACCATTATATTGGGTGACTTCAACTACCCAAACATAGACTGGGAGTATTACTCTAGCTCCAACACCCTAGCCCAAAGGTTCCTAGAATTTATAAACTCAAACAACTTGTTACCACTCCCACAAGAGGGGAAAACATACTGGACCTGATCATCACCAACATGGGGGCTCTATGCTCCAGACCAGAAGTGTATCCCTCACTGGTAAGATCAGACCATAAACTAATCTCACTGGATATTCACATCCCGACCCCACCCCCTGCCCAGAAAACCACAGTGAAAAACTTCTCTAAAGCAAATTTCACACTCCTCAAAACCGAGGTGGAATCCTTCAAAGCCCCCAGGCCTGTGGAAAATACGGCCCAGACCGCAGAATCCTTTATAAATACATTCTATGAACACCTTCAGGAATGCATGGATCATGCAATCCCAAATAAAACAAAGACCCAATCCTCCAAAGGCAGGCGTCCTGTCCCAGCCATAAACAAACTATGCAATAGAAGGAGGAAGCTACTACATGATAGAGCAAAATCCCAAAAAGGGAAGGCATCTCTGATCAGTATTAGCAAAAAACTACGGGCACTCATAAAATCGTCTAAGGCCAGCTTCGAGAGAAAAATTGCACAGGACACTAAGGATAATCACAAGGCTTTCTTTAGTTATGTTAGGAACCTGGGTGGGAATTCCCAGATATGCTCAGAATTAGTCCAAAATGACATATATATATATATATATAGACAGATACTCAAACTGCAAAAACATTTAGTCAGCCCTTTCAAACGGCAAATTTCCTGAAAAGCCAACATACTGAAGAACAAAAAGCTCACTAAGGAAGACAATTTTATTTTACAACTTTAAACAAAAGAACAACAACAACAAAAACAAACTCACAAAACAGAACAGACTTGTCTGATTAGTGGTAGTGTTATGGAAAGGTTTTTTCTAAGTTAAGGTACAGGGCTAGAATAATGGTTAAGATTATCCAGTATTAGTGAGGTGGTGCAGGGGAAAGCCCCACTGGGCCTTCTTACTAAAATCTGCTAATCCTAATGCTAACCCCAGCCCTGCATCTTACTTTTGAAAAACTCTTTCTGTAACACTACTACTAAACAAGACAGGTTTAGACACACAGCACATGCAACAACACAACACTAAACCTATCCACTAACCTAACTCTAACCATAATCCACAAACACTTGCACAACACTAAATGTATCCCATTACTTAAAGCATTATCCTAACTTGCACATAGTTACACACACACACACACACACACACACACACACACACACACACACACACACACACACACACACACACACTCCAAACCTCTAATGGTGAAACAAACCCACTTATATCTAAAACCACAATACACTATTCAACAAACACAGATTTTAGCATACACAACATTCAATCACTTTCACACAAACAGCACAAATTTGGCAAAATGCACTTCGACCACACAACATTAACTCTCTCTCTCTCTCTATAAATATATATATATATATATATATATATATATATATATATATATATATATATATGTACATATATAAATTCTAAGACTTCAGTTGTATTTTCATGTTTTAAGAGGCTATAAGCAACAGCAAAGTCATGGAGCTCAGTAAGTCACCATTTAAAACAGCAGCATTCCTAGCGGTTTTGAATGTACCTGGTGATTTTTTTTTTTTTGCTTTATTTTTCCCTAACCTTACAAGGAAAACATAATTTCCATTTAAATGTACGCAAAACAATTAAATAAATAAAAATATAAAACAAAATAATCACCATACTGATTTAATTTCCATTGTCAGGAATGGCAGGATTACTGCTGCTGATGTACATGACAGCTTTCTAAAGGTAATGCACAGCACAAGTGAAACACATTCAGGACAACAGCAGCTACAAACTGGCTGCACAGACAGGGCATGTACTGTGAAGTAATCAAAATCTTGTTACCCTTATGTGTGTGTGTGTGTGTGTGTGTGTGTGTGAGTGTGTGTGTGTGTGTGTGTGTTACATATATATATATATATATATATATATATATATATATATATATATATATATATATCTATATAGGATCACTACAAAATACCTAACGCCCATAATCCCGACGCTGAAAACAAGGAGACCAGATTACCGAAACCCCGCATTACCAAAAGACCAGAAGCAGAAAATGCAAAATCCCGATGTTTAGGGATTTTGCATTAGTGCTTCTGTTGTTGCGGTTCAGGAAAGTATGTGTGTGTAAGTGTGTTTGTGAGGGGTGTAGTGTGTGTAAATGTGTGTTGTGACTGTGGTGTGTGTGTGAGGAACTGTAATGTGTGGGTGTGAGTTTGCCTTGTGTGTCTGTTTGTGCGATCTCGGAGTTAGAATAATAAAGTAGGGGGGTGTGGGGGGGTGCATTGTTTGGTTGTGGGGGGAAGGTGTGTGTGTGTGTGTGTGTGTGTGTGTGTGTGTGTGTGTGTGTGTGTGTGTGTGTGTGTGTGTGTGTGTGTGTGCTGTTTGGCTGTGTAACTTTCGTGATTTTGAATTTTGGGGTTTTAAATAATCAGTATTGTGGGTTTTGGGCATGTGGTCTTGGTGTTTTAAGTGTCGGGATTTTGGGTGTTTGGTATTTAGTAGTGATCCCATATATATATATATATATATATATATATATATATATATATATATATATATATATATATATATATAGTTTACTATTATAATCTCAAGTTGAGATGCACGCAGATGGAAAATTCAAAACAGAGATGTTCGAATTTTCATCTGGCTGAACATCTCAATGTTCGAAAGTTTATATTAGTGAATGCACTTTGCATTCGTTAATATAAATTTCAAGAACTGTACAAAGATTGTGGCACAATGTGGTTAGGGAAATGCATCCCTTTCCTCACTGTAGTGCTATCTTGGAGGTGGAATATATAGTTAGCAAGGGTTGTACGGGGGGGTTCAAGGGGGCTTGCCCCCCCCGCAAAAACGTGATGTTAGGTATAGGAGTTTACTTTACATGAGCTCCTATACTGACATCATGTGATATGCTCGGAAAGAATGTCAAATCTGCTGAATTCGTTCAGTTGATTTGACATTGTGACTTGCTCTGTATTTTGACTTTTGAGGTTTGTTTTCGGTATGTATGATAGGGAAATGATTTTGCCTTTCAA